>NW_022991970.1:490513-520513 GCF_902827175.1 Gymnodraco acuticeps | reverse complement strand
TCCCTGCATCCTCTCTGCATGCAGTCTTCGTCAGAGCCAAAGGAGATTGGTGGCAGCAATGTTATTTATGGAAACCCCAACCTGATCAAACCCATACCTGTTAAACCCATCATTCAGGTAAACACCCACAGCGGCTCCCTGTTTTATTCGGGGTTGCATTCAGTCCATCTTCTTTTTCTTGATGATGCCATTTTTATCATTTCCAATGCATGATCAACTCGCCTCACTTTGGCACATTGTGCTTTTATATATTCAGTTTTCTACTGCCAATAGTGACACTGTATGAAACTGCCATGACACCATCTTAAAGGTCTCCTATCATGCAAAATGCACTTTTGGATGTCTTTTATACATAAGTATGTGTCCCCGGTGTGTCAGGGAACTCACAAAGTGTCAGAAAATAAAACCCTCTCTCTTTTCCTACGTGCGCAAATCTCTAAAAACGGGGGAACAACGGAGCTGATCCAGATTTGCTGCCGATATGACGTAATATCGGATGGTGGACCCACGGCACTATCAGAAACGTTGCTATCAGAAACAATGCCCGACGTAATATTGTCTTTGTTTACTAGGGATGGGTACCGAGCCCCGGTATTAAACGGGCCCCGGGGCTGAATTCTTAAAGACCGTGGTACCGTTAAGCTCCGACGTTATCAGTCTTTTTATCGGTACTGGAGACATCTAAAAAATGTTTGTCATATCATATGTATTATTGCTACACAAACATTATATTGCAGTTTTAGTGTCGCCAATTCCGTTTCTAATATGCAATAAGACTGCAAAATGCTTCTATGATTATTTTTAGTATTTTCGATCTTTCCAATCCAGACGAGAGATCTCTCTCCCCCCCTTCTGTGTGCGAGAGGGCGGGGCAGTTTACACACACGCAGCTGCTCAGCTGCTACATGCAGCAACACACACACACGGAGGAGATGGCGGAGAGAACGCGCTCTGAGGTGTGGTTAAACTTTACCCGTGTCGATGTGGACAATCCTCGTTACCAAAAGTGCAATAAGAGTTTAGCATGTAAGGGCGGTAACACGAGCAATTTGTCTAAACATTTAGCAAAAGTGCTCCACATTCAGACGGAGGAATGCACCGGGTTCCACTGTCTTTCTTGTAGCCCTGTAGCCCCATCCACGAGTAACGTTTCCACGTCAGGTATGCTAGCAGCAACACATCGAGTTAACTCTATGATACAAACATGGGATTTGTTAAAGCATTGTTGTTTCTTTTGATGTTAATTTAAATAAAAAGAAATGTTAGTTTTGTTCACAATTTGTCTAGTTAGTTTACCTTGTTTTTTTCTCCAAAAGGACCGATAAGAGTACCGTTAAAAGACCGGACCGATAAGCGGTATTAATAAAAGTAGTAGTACCGTTAAAACCTTAACGATACCCAACCCTATTGTTTACATTAGCAAGCATCGCTAACACTCAGAGCTAAATAAAAGGAACTCTCCTTGTGGTAAACCCGCAAGAAAAGAAGCATTTGAGCTCAATACTGTTTCAGAAATAATCCTTGATGTGGTTTGGAACATGATATGGTGTGTCATCATCACCGCAGCATTTAGACCAGGGGTACTCAAATACAAATCTTAAAGGTCCAAAATAAATGTTTCAATAAGACAAAGGTCCGTTTATTACGGTCATTCAAACGTTTAAACAATTGCAACAAGATTCTTAACACGAGGTTGCAAAAACAAAAAGTCTCTGTATGCAGCAGTTTTCATTGTTATTGTGTCTGTGCTTGACCCCTCAGAGTCGCAGTGTAAGAGCTGCACAGTTATGAATAAAGGCAGCTGCACCCTCTTTCATTCAGCATTCCCATTATTGCTTTATAAATGTATTCCCCCTTGTGTGTCCACTGAGGTTCATCAGGCCCAACACATCTTCAACAAACTCCCCCTTTGCCTCATCATAAAAACTCACAAACACCAGCAACTGAGCATTGTCAGTGGTGTCAGTGGACTCACCCACAGCTAAGGAAATGCACTGTGCATTTTTTATTCCATCACAAAGCTGATGAATCAAATCACCAGCCAGTATTTATGTTCTGGTTGCTGTGGAATCTGAGAGGGGATTTGCTTGATTTGACCTGTTATTTCCTCTTTTGGTTTGCCTTCAACATGGTCTCCATCACTTCAGTCATGCATTCTTTTATACTGCAGTTATTATCCAGTGGATTGTCCTTACCTACTCGCCTAGTTCAATCAAAGTGGTTACTTTTTTTTGGCTGGGCAGTGAAGTTTTACACACCGTCTTATTTGACTTTCTCAGGACTTAAAACTGTTTTTTGGGGGCAGACCCCCTCAAAGAAAACAATATATTTACACACGTAAGGTCATCATCTTAATAGTTTTGTATGCTCATCCGTGAGCAGAGCATCAAGTTGACATGTCTCTTACAGCTGAATGCGGCGATTACCATTTTTGTTCAGCAAAACGCCTCACAAACGTATTAAGATCAACAGCTTTAGTGCGTTTTGATTCAATGCTGACATTAGAGACTTTCTCTCATAAATGTCCGATGAGCCACAACTTTTCTTTCAAAACAAAGCTGCCAACTGGGGTGGCAGCTGGGGTGGCAAGGCCTATTTTTAGGGTGTCAGTTGCCACCCCGGTAGGTGAAACTAGGCTACTAGCTACAGTATAGATGGAACTAGATGAGCTGTTAACTCTCACTCTGAATTTTTTTTTATGAGGCATGGCTACAATGGGTGATCTGTTTGGTATTTTGAGCAAAACACTTCATAGACATGTTTTTTATATATTTGTATATATCTGAGACCTCTGCTATTGCCTAAAAATAGCATGATAGGTGACCTTTAAGTGAAAACATTAAAACTGCAGTCGCTTTATATGGTGGTTTGGTTATTTAAAAATGTGATCATTCAAGATATATCATTTTGCAGTGTTGGTGATTTGCTCAGAGCAATCAGTGGTCTGCAGTGATTTAACGCCACCTTCTTTTGAGGCTCAGGTTGCTTGGAAACCTGAGGTTTTACAAAAAAAAGAATCACAGGTACACTATTGATGTGTGTTTTGTCTTTTTGTATGTGATATGGACCTTGAGTCTGGAATAAAGATTGGATATATCCACAACTTTTGCTGTTGGAAGACTCAAAATCGAGTTGAGTAGAGCTGTGCTGTGCTATGCAGTGGTAATGCTGCATTTGTAATAACACCTGTGATGTACAGTCTAAATCAAATGGTACACACACAATGAATACCAGGATTACAACTCAGTATCAACATTATTAAATCCAGTCCTCAATAAAGGTATTTTATTGTAATTTAACGACTTTGGTAGTTGGCCTAATATGTTAAAAATACTCTATGCTTGGGGCGTCGTATAGCTCTCTTGGTGGAGCTGACCATGTACTGGGGCTTGGTCCCAAAGTGGAGGTCCTGGGTTTGAATCCAGTGCAGGACCATGTGCTGCTTTTCAATCCCATCGGTCCTTCCCCTTTATAGCTGTCACTAACACTGGTTGCACAAAAAATTCAAACATATAATAATAATACTTTATGCCACATCATAGTTAGTACCCCTCCCAGTTCTTACCTCTCATGCTCACTGAACCCTTCCCTGTTGGTCTCATCCAGGACGGTGACAGTGCTGCACCCAAGCCTCTCTCTCTGGCCACTCTTTTTGGGTCTCAGAAGCAACACTCACCTAAACCTGAGCCAGTCTCCCCTCTGGCCTCGCCCGGGACAAGACCATCCACAGGAAAGTTCACCCGTCCTCCTGTAGCCCGGTCGCTGAAATACGACGATTCAGTGAACAAAAGTGTGCCCAACCAGGGAGTGAACGTCGCCATGGTTGCGTGTTCAGATGGAGCGCTCAGGGCTGTGATTGGAGAACATGGGGGAAATGTGGTGGGATTGTTGCCAAATCCTACCGGCGCCCATCATCATCCTCAGCAGCAGCAGCAGCAGCAGCAACATCATCCTCAGCAGGAGCAGCAACAGCAGCACTGCCCTGCCATCCAGAAACTGATGCAGGGACAGAGAGGAGTCGGGGTGGTGGGGGGGGTGCTTCAGACCGTCTCCGAATCCCCCGAGAACAGGCTGTGTGACAACGGGGTGCCGCTGGACCACCACCATCACCACATGTACCATCATCTTCACCAACAGCAGCACCTTCATCACCAGCAGCTTCAGCAGCAACAGCAGCTTCAGCAGCAGCTTCAAGCGGACCCCATCAAGAGACTTTTCCAAACCCAGCAACCTCTCCCCTTCTCCCTCCCTCCTCTGCAGCAGAGCCCCCATCTCCCCCCTCAGCCAGGGATGGGGGGTCCCGTGTCGTGTTCCCACCTTCAAGCACAACCAAGCCAGCAGCTGTTCTACAGCCAGGCAGCTCCATCTGTACAGGCAGCAGGTGGGACATCTTTTATCCAATATCGTGAGTCAGCAGTATGACAATGTACTGACTAGGCTACCACATGGTAAATTCAAGATTGAAATGTTATATAATTAATAAGATCATAAAATGATTAGTCATTTATTGCTAAATATATTTTCTTTCTTCAAACCAGGCTTGCTGCCATCTCAGGTATCCAATGACCAAGTCCTTCATCCTTTACAAGGTATGATATTCTCCTTTAAAACAATAAACAGTTACTTTCAAGCTTTTGTTTTGTGCCACACACGCCTGAGTCAACTTTTAAATTAACTCTAGAGATTGACAATTTTAGAGAAGCTAGAGAGCCAAAACTCATTAAAGTAAATCAAATCTATTTTCCATTATCCACCAAGTGATTGTTCCCTGTATACTAACAGACGACACTGTTTCTGCATGCTCTTGTAATATGTTGTAATGAATCCACTGTTACATAGGATTAATTGAATACCTCTAATCAACAAAGTTATGTGAGTTGACCTTTCTTTTCATATTCTCACTGGTAACGACCATTTCTGTATTTATTTATTGCAATTTCTATATTTAAATGTCTCTTCCAATATGCCAGTTGTATCTGTGTGAGCTTTTAGATCATTTCTAATGGTTGTCCTCCTGCTCTCTCCTGAAGGTTTGTCTTCCCAGATGGCTGGAGTGGTGTCTCCTCATGAGCTCCTGCAGAAGCTGCAGCTGGTCCAGCAGGAGCAGGCTTCCCCTGACCCCCCTCGACCCTCCCCAGGTCTGGCCCCTCGATTCCTGGGGCCCACTCAAGGTCCAGGTGTAGGCCCCGTTGTAGGCCAAATCCAGGCCCCAGCCACTGCGGGTCAGAAGGCTGCGCTGCAGTTTCAGGTACTGAGAGATGTTGTCCTTTAATTGTTTACCATTTGCTAAAAAAGTGTACTTTTAGAATGGAGTTTATTGCCAGGTACGTTTACACATACAAGGAATTTGCTGGGGAGTTAGGTGGTGCAAACATCAATGACATAAGACAAATAAGTTGTAAAAAAGATAATGATTGTGAAAAGAAAAATGTAGAAAAAAAATGATTAAATATTAAAAAGGAATAAGGACAGGTATTAACAACACATTTAAATATACAAAATAAACAAAAAAACTTAGAAAAATGAATATATGACAAACTGGAAGGCCTAAAAAAATAACAATATGCCAGCTCTACCAACTGGTCCCCATGCTAAGGACCCAGGTTCGAATCCTGCCTGAGACCATTTGCCGCATGTCATCCCCTCTGTCCCCCCTTTTCATAGCTGTCACTTGATTAAGGTGCAAAAAACAACATTCCTATCCAGGAGTTCTAATAGCTGTCCCTGTTCCTCCAGGTCATCTCCCCCCAGCGGATTCTAGCTACTGTGGCCCCCAACCTGCTCCTCTCTCCCAGTATGTTCACTCAGGCAAAGTCTAGTGGCGGGTTGTCAGCGGGGTCCCAGGAGAACTGCCTGGCCCCTCCCTCTGTCTGCAGACCCCCCCCCCCCGCTGCAGCAGGAGGGCAGAGTGCTGTCCAGGAGCCAGCTGCAAGCCACTATGCTGCATCTAATCCAGGTAAAAACAATAAGAGTGTCTGACACTCAGTGGCACTTCATATGTCCATGGTCCAGTATTTGTGCGAATAAACATGCACACACATGCACAGTTCAATGACCCTGCCTCATGTGTTTCAGAGTGACGGCTCATTCCTGGACTCCATCTATGAAGCCTACATCAGTCGCTTTGCTAATGACTCCAGCAGCAAGTACTGATGACTCCTCACACCCTCTGTCTACACACACCCTGTCCAGAGCAGTGAGGTTCTCACCATATATGGATGTACCACTTCCTCCTTTGAGTTCAATCACACACACACTCACTGTACTCTTCTGCACTGTACAGCCAGTCAGTTAGTTCCTCTAGTCGCAGCTAATAATCAAAAATTATAAACAAGTTTGTTACCATATCAAGAAACCTGAGAAAAATTCCATTCTCAATCGGAGGCGTAAATAAGACACAGCCATACAGTTTACACATGCCTGTCAAATGTAGCCAGTTCACTCAGTCAAGACAAAACATGCTGCAGCCTCACTGTTTACCAATGTGTTTGCATTAAGTAGGTCCCTGCACTATTTGTTTAACTAAGTGTAGCAACATTGCATTTTTATTGTATTTTTTTTAAATGGTGTAGTCTTTCCTCCATCAGTGGCTTCTTCCCTAGTCTAAGAACTAGTGCAGAAGGAAATCTCAACCTGACTTCACTTTTAATATTTAACATGTTAAACATGTCTAGCATTTCTGTTCATTTGAAAAAGTAAGTATGTCTAAATATTGTCAAAAATGTGTTGGAATTTAATTTACTTTTTTTTTTTTTTAAGTTAAGGTCTTACTAGTTTGATTTCTAAAGGAATTTTAAGGAATATATTTTACTATCCGAATTCTTTTATCAAGATTCAAATGACACATTGTCATTTAGATTTGTTTATCTTTTTTCAGGAATCTGATACATATCTGCATTTGTATTTTAGTTACAATAATAATATTTGTATTATGACAATGAATCATTTTAATGACGGTATCCCTCAAACTTGATGTTAAAGATTGGAAGATTATTAACCTGCGCTACCTCACAGAGAACTAGTCACATCTGAACCTGTGTTTTTCTTAGTGATTGTCACTTATATGATTTGACGGTTTTAGAGATTAGATAATATTTCAGTTTGATTTAAGGGATTTCATCATCACAGAAAACTATTGACACCATTTACTGTCCCTCAAGTTTGTAATTTCAAAGGATTTCTCATTTATACCACGGTTCCTGAATGTTTTGTCTGCCAAACAAAACAATTTACAGAAATTCTCTTCAGGAGTAATACACTTTGCTATTGATGGTATGTTTAATAAATGATTGGCTAAATGGAGATTTAAAGCAATAATAATCAGCAAAGAATGTATAAATGCATCCGATAGTAACTGTTTGGAGTTCACAGGCCTGTTCAAAGCAACTATAGTAGAACATGCACTTCCACAATGCTGTTATACACCAAGTGTCCACCAGCCAGACTAGGTTTCTCACAGCATCATTTAGTACAGACATCACTGCAGCTCACAGAGCGGACAGAAAAACAGCAGCCCATACAAAGAGACACAAAATATATTTTTCCTGTTTTTGTATTGTTCTAATAGTGAAAATAACCAGCATGTAAAATGACAAGTAAATGTACAGCTAACAAAAGGCAAAAATAATTCTTATACAAAATATCTAGTTATTTGTCAATGCTGTTTTATTCTTCTAAAGACGTCATAAATATTTTACTTTGTTAAACATGTCATTAAAAAAATCTGAGGCATTGGAAATTCAAAGGAAACATTTTTATAAAGGTTTTACTTATTTATATCGGGAATGTTGCGCTCTTACCTAAACTGGAATATATTTCAATTGGATATTAAATGTTTTAAACTGCCTCTTGTTGCCTTTTTTTTTTGTCGTCTCAATGGATCTGCATGGCTGACTGCTATTATGGTTATTATTCCAGATTGATCCGGCCTCAAGTAACACTAATCACGGTAAAGGAACGCTCATTATCGCTCGAGTGTCACATCATTGCTTTGTTAAGCCACGATCAATAGTGTGACATAATGTCTACAGTGATTAATCAACTGTTTTTTCACACACCCAGCAGTATTGAGGGACCTTGCCCAATTAACTCTGTACGACTTCAGTTTCTTCCAATATTATATCGCCGCATGGTTTGTTGCGCTTAACTGAGTTCACAGTACAAGCCAATAATGCAGATTTGCTGACACAATGCTGTTAATTTGACAGAACAGGGGGGTTGACTTGTGTGCCACGACTAAATAGGTCCATTCAGTCTCTACTCCGGAGTTTTTGATCAAATGAAATGATCTTTTTTAGCAGATGAAGCAGCCACTTAATGGATTGTGCGCTGGAACCTTTGTAATTTACTTAAACTTCAGCTTTTAAGCTTAAATTGCTCTAGGAAAAGTGCAATTTTCCAATAAAATGCAAGCACATCAACACTTTTCCATTGATTCTCAGTGCTTGCCACTACGCACCTCCTGGGTTTTATTCCCAGTGCAACACCCAGCATAACTGCCTGTTTCATTGAAAGCATTATTGACTGATAAATAGAAATGGATGCTTAGATAAAGACATCAGCTGTTCTCCTGTAATGACTCATAGACTAATAGACTCTCTGGACAATGGGGATAATGACCTGTCAATCACTGTTTTCCCCTTGACATGCATACATACAGTTTATCTCTACAGGACATTAAAAAAACACGGAGAAGTCACAGCATCTGAACATTGTTATATTCTGGCCAAAAATATACTGCTGTCAAATCTGAAATACACATTGCATGTACAATAAATACACTAATTTCCCCATTATCATGACATGTCTGAAGGCTGAAACACCAAGATGTCACAGAGTTATTAGTCATGAAAATAAAGTCATGGAAAACCATTTGCCAAAATGACCTGTGCCCTGTACTACGAATCCAGTTCAACATACGCTGGATATGTTTGAGTTATCTGGCTTAATGATTTTTTAAAAAATGATTTTTAGCCAAAAGTTCTTAATACAATTGGTACTGTTGGACTCAGTAGGCCTACTTGTTATACTACAACCACAAATACAATGTAGTACTTTTACAGTGAACTTTTTGAGTAATACTATGTCAAACTCCCCTCCTGAGTACAATCATTCATGTATTCTGCTATATTTGTTGAGGGATACAAATATTTGTTCCCATAAGTTCTACATGAAATTGATACTGTTGGACTCAGTACTACCACAAGTACAATCATGTATTTTTACTCTGTAATTTTGGAGTAATACTTGGTTAAACTCCTGTCCTGAGTAGCCTACAATAATTCATAGTGCATATAGGCTACAGGAATTATTTTACTCAGGACGGGAGTTTGACCGAATCAAAAAGTAGGCTACACAGTAAAAGTAGTTGATTGTACTTGTGCTAGTAGTCCAAGTAGTACTTAGTACTGACTGAGTCCAACAGTATCAATGTAATGTAGTACCTTTTACAAAAAATAATTGTATCCCTCATCAAATATAGCAGAATACATGAATTATTGTACTCAGGATGGAGTATTACTCAAAAAGTACACAGTAAAAGTACCTCATTGTATTTGTCAAACTAGGACTGAGTCAAACAGTGTCCGTTTTATTAAGAACTTATGGTACAAATTATTGTACCATATAATTGTATCGCAAATAAAGCAGAAAAAACATGCATTATTTTACTCTTGTACTACTACTATTGTAAGTGCCGCTTCTCGGCGATTACCGTAAAGGCCCGATTAATTGCGCACTCAAAAATGAAGAGCCGCTGATTTGACCAAGCAAGCGAGAGACGGCTGAGTTGACCGCAGTACCGGAACGGACGACATCTTAATACACTGAACAAAAATATAACACTATAACACTTTTGTTTTTGCTCCCATTTTTCATGAGATGAACTCAAAGATCTAAAACATTTTCTATATACACAAAATAACCATTTCTCTCAAATATTGTTCACAAATCTGAAAAAATCTGTGATAATAATAATAATAATAATAAATGATATTTATATAGCGCCTTTCAAGGGACCCAAGGTCGCTGTACATGGTGGACAAACAAAACAAACAGACAATCAACGGGCAAACCAAATAAATAAATAAAGGAAGCCAGGGGACCAGAAAAGGGCTAGGGCCAGGGTGAACAGGTGTGTTTTTAGTGATAATTTGAAGATGTCCAGGGAGGCAGCATTACGGATCTCGGCAGGAAGTGCATTCCAGAGGGTGGGGGCCGCAACACTGAATGCCCTGTCACCAACAGTTCGGAGGCGAGAGCGGGGGATGGAGAGCAGGCCCGTGTCTGAGGACCGCAGACTCCGAGAAGGGGTGGAGGAGGTCCGATAAGTACTGGGGGGCGAGGGTATGGAGGGACTTGTACGTGAGGATGAGTGTTTTGTATTGAATCCGGGACTTGACCGGCAGCCAATGTAGGTGGGTGGGGGTGATATGGTGCCATGGCTTGGTGTGGGTGAGAAGCCTGGCGGCAGAGTTCTGGACGTATTGGAGCCGATCCAGGGTTTTGCTGGGAACCCCGGACAGGACTCCATTGCAATAGTCCAGACGGGATGTAATGAAGGCGTGTACCAGGGTTTCTGCCACAGAGTCAGAGAGAGAAGGCCGGATTCTGGCAATGTTTTTTAGGTGGTAGAAGGCGGATTTGGTGACAGATTTGACATGCGCCTGGAAAGAGAAGGTGGTGTCCAGGATGACTCCCAGGTTGCGGACTTCAGTGGACGGGGAGATAGAGCAGCCGTCAATGGAGAGAAGCAGGTCTCCAACCTTCTGGAGCTGCGTCTTGGGAGCCACAATCATGAGCTCTGTTTTATTGCTGTTGATTTTGAGCAGGTTTGATGACATCCAGTTTTTATGTCCTGTAGGCAGTTGACAAGGGATTGAGGGGGGAGCTGAGTGGACGGTTTGGTGGAGAGATAGAGCTGTGTGTCATCAGCATAAGAGTGAAAGCTGAGACCATGTTGGCGGATGATTTGACCAAGTGGGAGCATGTAGATATTGAATAGGAGGGGTCCAAGCACAGAGCCTTGAGGTACACCTTGGTTGACTGGAGCGGGAGGGGAGCTGCAGTCACTGTCACTGATGGTGACAAAGTTTTTCCTGTTAGACAGGTAGGACACGAACCAGGCAAGAGCTGTGTCACTGAGGCCAAGGTAGTCAGACAGGCGGCTGAGGAGGATGGAATGGGATATGGTATCGAAGGCTGCTGTGATAGTGAGCACTTCTCCTTTGCCGAGATAATCCATCCCACCTCACAGGTGTGGCATATCAAGATGCTGATTAGACAGCATGATTATTGCACAGGTGTGCCTTAGGCTGGCCACAATAAAAGGCCATTCTAAAATGTTCAGTTTTATCACACAGCACAATGCCACAGATGTCGCAAGTTTTGAGGGAGTGTGCAATTGGCATGCTGACAGCAGGAATGTCCACCAGAGCTGTTGCCCGTGAATTGAATGTTCATTTCTCTACCATAAGCCGTCTCCAAAGGCGTTTCAGAGAATTTGGCAGTACATCCAACCGGCCTCACAACTGCAGACCACGTGTAACCACACCAGCCCAGAACCTCCACATCCAGCATGTTCACCTCCAAGATCGTCTGAGACCAGCCACTCGGACAGCTGCTGCAACAATCGGTTTGCATAACCAAAGAATTTCTGCACAAACTGTCAGAAAACCGTCTCAGGGAAGCTCATCTGCATGCTCGTCGTCCTCATCGGGGTCTCGACCTGACTCCGGTTCGTCGTCGTCACCGACTTGAGTGGGCAAATGCTCACATTCGATGGTGTCTGGCACGTTGGAGAGGTGTTCTCTTCACGGATGAATCCCGGTTTTCACTGTTCAGGGCAGATGGCAGACAGCGTGTGTGGCGTCGTGTGGGTGAGTGGTTTTCTGATGTCAATGTTGTGAATCGAGTGGCACCATGGTGGGGGTTATGGTATGGGCAGGCGTATGTTATGGACGACGAATACAGGTGCATTTTATTGATGGCATTGTGAATGCACAGAGATACCGTGACGAGATCCTGAGGCCCATTGTTGTGCCATTCATCCACGACCATCACCTCATGTTGCAGCATGAGAATGCATGGCCCCATGTTGCAAGGATCTGTACACAATTCCTGGAGGCTGAAAACATCCCAGTTCTTGCATGGCCAGCATACTCACCGGACATGTCACCCATTGAGCATGTTTGGGATGCTCTGGATCGGCGTATACGACAGCGTGTTCCAGTTCCTGCTAATATCCAGCAACTTCGCACAGCCATTGAAGAGGAGTGGACCAACATTCCACAGGCCACAATCAACCAACCTGATCAACTCTATGCGAAGGAGATGTGTTGCACTGCGTGAGGGCAAATGGTGGTAACACCAGATACTGACTGGTTTTCGGACCCCCCCAATAAAGCAAAACTGCACGTTTCAGAGTGGCCTTTTATTGTGGCCAGCCTAAGGCACACCTGTGCAATAATCATGCTCTCTAATCAGCATCTTGATATGCCACACCTGTGAGGTGGTATGGATTATCTCGGCAAAGGAGAAGTGCTCACTATCACAGATGTTTTCAGATTTGTGAACAATATTTGAGAGAAATGGTTATTTTCTGTATATAGAAAATGTTTTAGATCTTTGAGTTCAAATGGGAGCAAAAACAAAAGTGTTGCATTTATATTTTTGTTCAGTGTATCTTCTGAAAACAAATGCCAGTGTGTCACACACACACCCTGGTGACCGGACATCTCCTTCATAAATAGAATAATAAGGTGTAATAATCGGGCAGTGTGGTGTGTGTGTGTGGTGTGTGTGTGTGTGTGTGTGTGGTGTGTGTGTGGTGTGTGTGTGTGTGTGTGTGTGGTGTGTGTGTGTGGTGTGTGTGTGTGTGTGTGTGTGTGTGTGTGTGTGTGGTGTGTGTGTGTGTGTGTGTGTGTGTGTGTGTGTGTGTGTGTGTGTGTGTGTGTGTATAACAAAGCAGCCTGCAGTCACTCTTTAGCTGTCTAATGAAGCTAAACACAGCGAAGGCTGTGTGTAAAAGGCACAGCTTCACTTCCTACTTGGCGAACCTGTAACTTTCTCGTGTGCATGAGAACGTATCTCTGCGCAAGACAAAGTATATTGTGATGAGCAAAACCATGTCACTTGGCCCAGGTGGTTTTCACAGAACGGACAAAACATGTTTAACGACCATAAAGGTCCATAGGTACCGGCGGTCTATCCGCCAAAACAAACTTCAGTTTGTGTCAATCACTTGCACGTCACTTCTGGTACGATTCTCGTAAGTGTTTCAGGAAATGTAATTTGTCTCTTGCTTTGTAAAAGTGTTTCACATCTTGTTCATTTGTTTTTGTTAATGTTAAATAGTTTTTTTCTTTGGTAAAAGTGTTTTGCTGATGTAATTTTGTTTTATAAAATGTAAATTTGCTTTATAAAATGTGAATTTGTTGTTTTTAAATGTAAATGTTTCTCAAGCTTTGTTAAAGTGTTTCACACTTTGTAATTGTCGATTACAGCTGATATGAAACGCAGCGGGGGAGTTTGGCTGCCTCTCCCTTCCTTCCTGCTTCCTCTCCCCAACCAACATGGTCATTAATACTGTTCTGTACCCAAAACCAGGATCAATTAAAACCAAAAAGCACTAAAATATAGTGTTTATGAGTACTGAATCAATTCCATAGAAAATGTATAATATTGTTTGGATCTGTAAATGTTCTTGTCTATTCAGGACAAACACACACACACACAATTTCTGAGACTAGGAGGTTCCAGAGCATTAGTTTGGCTGATGGGGCTAAAAGTAAGGGCTGACTATTAGCCTGGCTTCTAATCAATGACTTCTGTTGGTGTGTGTGTGTGTTTGTGCGTGTGTGAGAGTGTGTGTGTCCATGCCCAGAAAGGCGGGGTCTTCAGACTGTAGGGAGTCCGAACCACTTTGTTTGCTACCGTATCTTCAGATGGAGGATGTCATCTGCATTGACTGGTTTCGCTTTTAAAGGTTAAAAGTTGATGAATCTGACAAAACGTAGTCATATAGAGTAATAATGCTTTGGAACTTTTGGGTGGTTTATGGCTTTTTAGTAGCTTTTAATCTTTGTGCATTCACAAAAGAGGGGCACTAAGTTCAGCCTCTTGTCATTTTTTTCAGTCTCCTACTCTCGGACACGTTGGACCATAAGCTCTGAAGGGCCTGGTGAGTGACTCAGTTTCTCTAGTGTTTTAAACTACAGTGTATGGAGCTATTTCAGGGTCATACGTTTTGATCATTAAAAAATATTATTTTTGATTCAGTTCAGCAATTTTTTTGAATAAAATATTTATTTTCATATTTCAGCTTTATAGGCCTACATATTTTGATATTTGAATCTTTATTTTTTTCGGTTGCAGATTTTTCGTTTTCAGATTCAAAACAATTATTTTTTCAGTTTAAAATCTTGTTTTTTCAGGTTTCACATTGCTTTTCACCTTCAGATCGTTTTTCACTTTCAGATCTTTTGTTTTCGCTTTCAAACTTTTGGCCCTGATGTTGCTTGGGGGGGGGGGCGGGGCTTACCAAAGTGTAGTTTGGCATCCTGAGTGACAGGCCTCCCTGTCATGTTGCCTTCATGGATGTTAGGTAGCGCGAGAAATATAACTCAATACTTTCTATACACAATACTCCCGTGATTGGTGGTAAACAAAACTGATACCAGCGTCAAAGTTCCGTTAAGCGAGCTGTTGTACATCGTAGTTGGCAACAATCAAGGTATAAGAGCAATAAACTGTGCTAGAATGTGAAATGACGTATCCGCAACGAGCCAGCAGGTTGTTCTGGTGGACCTGACGCACATCCCCCGCTGTCTCACGGAGAGATACCGCAGGTCCTTCCTTCCTGCAGCGGTCAGACTATAGAACCAGCACAGCCCCTAGTAGACCCCGCACAAAACAACACAGACATAACACCTTGATACAGTTGATAAATACCAACTATGTGCAATATATATATGCCATTAAAAACGGTATACCTGGCTGCTAAATCCGCAGAACTGTTACAGGATGTGTATTATGTCAAATGTGTAACTTTAAAAAAAATTATAATTTCTTTTTTTAATCTTTAATACTTTTTGTATGCATGCTTTAGGTAACATTAAGCTGTCTTTGGCTCTTGTCTGCTGTAACAATGTAAATGTATCCCCTGTGGGACTAATAAAGGTATTCTGATTCTGATCGCAAAAACCAAGCCAATACTATGCTGCGTTCATGGAACTACGTGGAAATGGGGAAGGACAACGCTTGATTGCGGATACGTAATTTGAATTCACATTCTAGTAGAATGTGAAAGTGAAATATGAAAATAAATATTTTATTCCAAAAAATTGCTGAACTGAATCAAAAATAATATTCAACCTGAAAAATGATTTCAATACTTATTTTTGGTTTGAATATATCATAGTATTTTTCAAAGTTCAGGATAAAAACTTGAACTTTCAAATAAAAATGTTGAATGATCAAAACGTATGACCCTGAAATAGCTCCATAACAGTGGTGCTTAATGGTGTTTAAGGATTATAGTTCGATGTATTCATGTATGTATATTGATGTGATAAAATAGAGAGCACAGTAAGATAAAAGGTCCCAAATAGTGCACCTTAAAATGTATTAATTGGGGAAATGCACTAAATACATTTAGGAAAAGTACAAATACAAATCCTGGAATAATAGGTTAAATAAATCAGTGGCCGAAATGAATACAATAAAATCGAATAAACAAATAAGTGGTTTCTTCCATATCCTCATTTTGAGTTATCAATGTACAGAGTAAAAAATGTTGTCTGGTTTGAGAGAGATTTCCCACAAAACTGTTTTGTTATGTTAAACTATTATGTTCTTGCTGGGATGGTGGACCACTGCTGAATAAACATTGTATAATTTAGCTGGAGTTTAAAGCTGCCTTTAAGTGTTCAGTTTATTGCAAAGGACTTTTACAAAGCTGCCACCATAATTCGGCATTTCAAACCCAGGTTTTCTGCTGTAAATGCATTGGAAGTGTGGCATACAACTCCTTATTAATCTGATTGAAAAAATAAGAGTTTCTTCATGTTGGGAGAGGGTAGGCTGGGGAATCATCCCTATCACCACTGATCTGGGTCAGTGGGGGGGGGGGGGGGGGGGGAGGAGTCCCACAGCTGTTACACACTGCTATATATCCATGTGTGTGCATGCATGTCTGTCACTCAGTCTCTTAAGAGTTCATGCTATTAATCTGTTCTCTCTGCAGTGTGTGTGTGTGTGTGTGTGTGTGTGTGTGTGTGTGTGTGTGTGTGTGTGTGTGTGTGTGTGGTGTGTGTGTGTGTGTGTGTGTGTGTTGTGTGTGTGTGTGTGTGCCAGATTGTGTTACTGCATTTTCATTTTCAGAACAGCATGAGCAGATGTTTTACTTTGTGTGCTTATAATATGCAAAGGCATGTTAGCTTGTTGTGTCAGTGCACGTAAGCTTTATTAACCTGACATTGTATCTTGTGTGTGTGTTTGTTAGTGTGTATGTCTGACTGTGTGTCTCTGGTGCGTAGTTAAATGTAGCTTAATGGATGCAGCAGCAGACAGGCATTGGGCTGTAGTCCTGTCTCTGCTGTACCTCATACAAAGTTTAAATGTAATTTGAGTTTTCTGTTGTGCAGTTTTAGAGTAAGCAGTCAACACAGGATTACTATTGAAACAATTCATACAAAGCTGTTAACATGAGCAAATGAGTCTGTAGTCTGTAGCCACACTGGGGACTGTTTATTACCCCAGAATAAAAAGTTATTGATGTTGTAGTCTTACCAATAGTGGGGCTGCTGACCTACATTATCTTCTAATCTCCTAATAATTCCAATCCAAATGCCTTTTTTTTAACGGTTTATCCTAAAGTGTGAGTTTGGGTTATAGTCTTTTTTGCAATTTTTAGAGTCAGTCCTCTGACATGGTTACCGTCATACAGGCAGATTGTATGACGGAAATATAAAAAGTATTCACAGAACATTTAAAAAAGGGGGTAATGGAAAGATATTACTTGATGAATGTGAGATTTTGTAACCTACAGTAATTTATTGATTGTTGGATTTGCAATATGGGACACGTTTACAGGATTAGATCAATGCTGCAGCACCCTGTGTGTTAGTATACATGTCCATGTGTGGCAGTGAAAGTCCACTAGGTGTCCTCAGTGTGATTATATTACAACATTGTGTCAGTCAAGAACATTTTTCTCCCACCAATCCTAGATACACTTCATTACACCGTCCTGCAGGAGTCTTTTCACTTTCCTCCTCTTTTGCTCTCTTTTTTATTTTCCTCTTTTCTTTCTGACATCCTCTCTTTTACTCTCTTTCATCTTCTTTCATTTCCCCCTCGTTTTTTATTTTTTACTTTTTTCCCCATGTTAGATCACTGCCACATTTCCTTCCATCCATTTGCTTTCTTAGTAAAACACACACAGCAGAAATGCATAGAGTAATAGAGCAGGTGAGATGATGAGAAAGATTAACAGGGACAGAGAGGAACTCATCTAGAAAGAAAAGCAGCAAGAGGGAAAGACAGTAGGTCAAAGAGTGAAAGAGAAAATATGAAGGGGAGAGATAGTGTTTGTGTGTGTGTGAGAGAGAGTGATCTAGGGATGGAGAGAGGAAAAGGAGGGATGGAGGGAGGAGGGGTTTAATCCTGCCTGGATTATGGTATAAACTGGTCCCGGACAGCAGGAAGAGATCCACTGAAGAGAGAGGGAGTCCTACTATCACTCTATCCATCATTCAACCATCATCATATGCGTGTCCCAGTGCTGCATGGTTTTGGATCCACCAGGAGCTCAGCAGGATGGAATAATTAAAAAAAGGGCGGCAGAAGAAAACTCTTTTGGGATTATATGTGTGTGTGCTTGGGAATGCCTCGCTAACTGAACTCGAGGGAAGCTCACCGGGACGCCCCCATCACTCTCCCTTTTCCCCGGCATCCTGTAGAGGGGGGAGCATGGAGGAGAGAAGATAATAATGGGAGTAGCAGAAATAGGATTAAGGGGTGTAGAGAGGGAGGTGTAGGAGCATGGCGAGAATCCGTTGTGACTCTTGGAGCGCAGAAGTGACCTTTGACACTGGAGACAAGAGCTTTCCAGACTGTGCTGTGTGCCGGGGGGTCCAGCTGAGCTGACATCAAATCTCTATCAGACTCTTTTTATTGCTCATCAGTCGTATTTGAACTTTCCACATGTCTCAAAGGAAATGGTTTTAAAGCTTTGACCACATGACATAGTGAGTCGTCACTGTTATTCTGTATGTTATCATTCAGAAAGTGTCAATCTTCCTCTAACCCACTTTTGGGATGCAGCTTGTTTTTCTTTTAAATTAGCATCCTGTGTTTCCAGACGGCAAATGGGATTGGTTCAATCTTCTGGCTAACAGGAAGAGCAGCTCTTAAGTTTCCCGCTCACTGACTGTGGCTTCTCAGAATCCACTACAATTCCTAAGTCTGGGGCAGCTTTAAGGAGGACATGCTTGTCTGTTGTTGGGTGTCATATGTAATGCCCTTGGCTAGTCTTTAGGAAACTTTGGATTGGATGTTTGCATTTTAGTAATGCTTGTTTTGCCTGGCAAGTTAACCAACAACTATTATTTGTGCCTATAATTTGATTAGTAAGATGTCAATTGTTGTCCTTGTGGTACATAAAGAAACCCAATGTTGTGGTTTCTAAATGTAAGGTTAGTTCTTCAGCACACTTTTTCTTTAACACCCCACAACTTCATTCTTTTGATTTACTTGCATATTAGTTTTTTCAACAAAAAAAAACTAAGAAATCCACTATATATTACCTACCCAGGACCAAACAACTTCCATCCTCGTGCACTGTGACCTGAGTATTTCTAAACTCACTCTGCGCTCTCCTTATTTAATCATTCTCTCTTTGGAGCCAGCGTGCAACAACTGCTGCAGGGATGAACCGCTGGAGCTGGGGAAGTGGGCCGCGCAGAGGGAGGCTGATGATGTCTGCTGTGGATTATCCTCTCCAGCTCGCTGTGCCGCATGGTCGACGGACAGATGAAGATCTCACCGGAAACGTGAGTACAGTTACATTAGAGAACACTCACAGGTTAACCCCAGGGAGGGAGCCATCAGGGGGGGGGGGATAAATCATAAAGATCACACAGGATTTATAAGGACATATTACCTAATATATTAATTACAATAATAGATCTATATTTGAGTGCCATTCATTCCAAGGAATTGTGTCTTGACTGACTCAAAGACTCATTCTTAGCCATCAGTTAAAACATGTCATTGATACTTCCTTAAATCATCCCGTTAGGAGACGTAAAGAAGAACTTCAGACTTGGCAGTTTGTAGTATTGCTATGTGCACTGCAAATTCCAGCAAACATAATAACAATAAAAGGTTGAACAGGCAGCAGGTCCAAGTGGTTCTTCTTAATGAAATATGTTCACTGCACCTCAGAGACAGCATTACAGTAGGTTCATCCTGTCACGTCTTTCCCGTCTTTACATTTGCATAAATAACTAACTTTGCTTTCGTTTTGCTAATATAGCAAATATTAGTATGCTAATATGCTAATATAGAAAACTAAATATATATATTTTTTTTATTACAACAGTCATTCCTAGCACCTCTACATTACCAACTCACTTTTATATTTCAGAATAAACACATCAACAAAAAGTTTCAGCCAACCAATTAGATGATAACATGATGTTCTATGACTACATCCTCACAGGTCGACAGATTGAGACACAATGTGCTAACAATCAGCGGCTGAATATGTCTTATCGGACCACAAACATAGTGCTTTATTTAGACATTACATCAGCTATTGTGCGGTCGTTTTCCCCGTGGACGCCCCTGGCAGATTTGCAGCTCCTGTCCTTTTACAGCCTCACGTGATATAGATGAGTCAATATGTTCCTTGTATTTGGCTGATTACTCCACACAGATGCATATGGGCCATATGGGCACCTGTGGGGTGGGGGTGTAGCCACCTGCCAAACTATCAATGACTACACAGCCTTTCTACAGTTAGTATGCTGAAGGTGAATTAGACATGTGCTACATTTAAATAAAATCAAACACAAAATGATTATGTTTAATACTTATTGTTTTATTGGTTGCTTGTGGACCAGTTTGTCCTATTGAAGACTAATGCCAAGTAAATTGGGACGTTTAGAATAGAGTATTTACCACCTAAACGTATTAAACACCAGCATGCTAATATTGTGATTGTTAGCACAGCTGCTAACTTGGTAGTAAACGCTGTCGTGTTTACATGTCAACTGATCCACTGTGCAGTCAAAGCTTACAGTATGCAGGACAGCATTTGATATATTGCATAAAATACGTGTTTTGGTGTTATTGGAAAAACATATTTAATATCAACATTGGAACCAAAAAAATCACATTCTTCATTCAGTCCTTTTGATTTGGATTATGTCCTTTTAATTATGAACTGTAATATGAACTTCTCAAACCATATATTTTAAAAGGATCATGGAATAAGAGGTCTGTAAATACAGCTTTAGAAACTAATTTTAGAAAAGGACACTGCTATCCAGGAAATATTCCCTCTACATTTCCCAGGTACAAAGATGGCTGTTACACAAGGGAATTGCAGTAACTCCTAATGCCTTATTGCCTCAGTGGTCAGTTTTCTGTCTCACTTCTCTTTTGGAATGAAACGCTGCGTTTGTGTGATCTCCAGAAACCAGACAAAGCTCTCTTTCCCTGAACAGCTGAACAGCTTTTTCCCTGAACAGCTTTCAAACCTCCTGCTGACTAAAAACACTAACAGATCAATGCAGTGCTGTCAGTCCACAATAGCCTATTAACTGTGTGTGTGTGTGTGTGTGTGTGTGTGTGTGTGTGTGTGTGTGTGTGTGTGTGTGTGTGTGTGTGGTGTGTGTGTGTGTGTGTGTGTGTGTGTGTGTGGTGTGTGTGTGTGTGTGTGTGTGTGGTGTGTGTGTGTGTGTGTGTGTGTGTGGGGGGTGAGGTACACAGAATACTCTGAATTCTTGCCACTAATAGAGCTGTTCAATTTCTTTGGTTTGTATTTCAGTGCACACACATACAATAGAGGTTTGATTAATCTAAATCGAGTCATATAGATGAATCATCCAACACAAACTAAAGCATGGTGGATGGTTCAGTCTCAGTATATAAAATGTGTGAACCTGTGTGGGACTCATAGAGTGTGTGCTGTCACACAGCAGGCTCTGGTGTTACATGGGAGATTAAAGCTCCAGTGACATCCGGGTTCAGCAGGCCAGCACAGGTCACTGAGCCCAAAATGCTTTGCTGTGTCTGGGGAAGAAGTGGCAGCACCGCCCCCGCTGGCTCTGGAAGTTAGCTTGTTATAACCAGGACGTTTTCACACTCAAATATTTAGCCTCTGAGGGAACATCGCTCTGCTGCCAGGAGGAAAATACATCACACATTTAAACATCAATTAAGGAACTGACACCCTGATGGAATGCTGTGAATTGGTGAATATTTATATTAAAAATGTTGAATTTCGCTGCCTTTTGCCCTTTAGCGGTACCATAGAGTTACAGTACCAACTGCTTAGGAACTGGTCCATAGTTGACCTTAGTGTGACCTGCCTAAAGGCCCTGTCACACTGTCCCGAAATTGACACCCGATGGACACACGATAAAGGAAATGTTCAAATTCGGCTGTGATCGTAGCAACATCGGGCCATTCGTGAGGGCATCTAAGCCATCGTATGACCGCCGGTGGAGTTTCTCAGGCTCCGGCAGCAACTTCGTGAGCGGCAACTTCGTAAGGCACTCTTGAGGGCATCTTGTCAAATCGTGTCATCGTCGTGTTATCATCGGTGCATTCGCCCTCACTCTGATCGTGGCGAATGCCCGATGGCACCGATGATAACAAGATGCCCTCACGATGGCCTTACGAAGGGCAAAATTGACACACGAATTCAACACGAAAATGAACCTTCGCAAGGTCCTTCGGCAATTTTTTGGCATGCCAAAGATTTTGCCACCGCTCACGAAGTTGCTGCCGGAGCCTGAGAAACTCCACCAGCGATCATACGAAGGCTTAAGATGCCCTCACGAATGGCCCGATGTTGCTACGATCACAGCCGAATTTGAACATTTCCTTTATCGTGTGTCCATCGGGTTGTTTTATTGCACAACAAAATCATGTAAATATATTATGTAAATTACCCAATTTGTGTTCTGTGAAACTAAAAAGGATATAATATATTATTTTGAAGGACAGTTGACAGGAAGTTGTTGTTGTTATGGAAACAACATTACGGAGAAAACGTAATATTTTCTACATATAACGACGGATAAAGTAAAGAACAAAGTCTGAAGATATCAGTACAGTATCATAGTACTTTAACATAATTGTTTTTGGTACTTTCATTGCAGTTGTATGTCTTAAATGTAATGTAAATGTTGCCTTTGTGTGTGGTTCGGGGCCATCTTCGTGCGAAATTCACAATTCCATATTCGTGTGTCCATCGGGTGTCAATTTCGGGACAGTGTGACAGGGCCTTTATGTCCTGTCTAATCTGACCTCACTTTGCTGGTACAGTGGCATTGTAGCACATGGTATGTTATTTAACAGCATGCAGTTTAAGAGGCACTACAATGAGAGTGCAAAAAACATTTAAAAAAGCTATTTGACCATCTCAAATTAATAAATACCTATATTTATCAGTCAAAAGTGTACTTGATACTCCCTTAACTCATCGAGTGAGGAGACAAGAAGAACTTCAGACCTGGCAGTTTGTGTTATTGCTATTTATGTTACAAATTCCAACAAAAATAATAATACAAAAAGGTTGAACAGGCAGCAGGTGGTTCTTCTTAATTAAATATATCACTGCACCTCAGAGACAGCATTACAGTAGGTTCATCCTGTCATGTCTTTCCCTTCTTTACATTTGCATTTATATCCAACTTTACTATAGTTCAGCTAAACTCCGACAATCCCTTAACTCAGCGATCTCACTAATTTCAATTGAGTGTTTGCTATCTATTAACATAAAATATGAAATGTATTTATAGGCAAGGCAAGGCAAGTTTATTTATATAGCCCCTTTCAACACAAGGCAATTCAAGGTGCTTTACAAAAATGAAAGACATTCAGACAAAGGCATTTAAAAACAGTAACAGATAATAAAAGAAACAATAAAAGAAAAAATACATGAATAATAAGCACATGAATACAAAGTTACAGTGCAGTTTAAGATATGAATAGTTCACACAGAAGTTCCACTTTACTGATGAACACAACGGCTCAGTTTCAATTAAAAGCAGCGACAAAAAGATAAGTTTTCAGCCTGGATTTAAAAGTAGTAAGAGTTGCAGCGGACCTGCAGGTTTCTGGGAGTTTGTTCCAGATATTTGGAGCATAATAACTGAACGCTGCTTTACCATGTTTAGTTCTGACTCTGGGGACAGAAAGCTGACCAGTCCCTGAAGACCTGAGAGATCTGGATGGTTCATAATTTAGCAGGAGGTCAGAAATGTATTTTGGGCCTAAACCATTCAAAGCTTTATAAACCAGCAGCAGTATTTTTGAAATCTATTCTTTGACACACAGGAAGCCAATGTAAAGACTTCAGAACAGGAGTGATGTGATCCACTTCTTAGTGTTAGTGAGGACTCGAGCAGCGGCGTTCTAAATTAGCTGCAGCTTTCTAATAGATTTTTTAGTGAGACCTGTGAAGACACCATTGCAGTAGTCGAGTCTACTGAAGATAAAAGCATGGACAAGTTTTTCCAAATCCTGCTGTGACATTAGTCTTTTAATCCTAGATATGTTCTTTAGGTGATAGTAGGCTGATTTAGTAATTGTTTTAATGTGACTGTTGAAACTCAGGTCAGAGTCCATGACTACACCTAGATTTCTGGCTTTATCTGTTGTTTTGAACATTGCAGGCTGAAGCTCAGCGCTAACTTTTATACGTTCTGACTTGGCTCCAAAAACCATTACCTCAGTTTTGTCTTTGTATAATTGGAGAAAGTTCTGACACATCCAGTCATTGATTTGTTCAATGCACTTACTCAGTGTTTTAACTGGAGAATAGTCTCCTGGTGAAATGGTAATGTAAATGTGTGTGTCATCCCCATAGCTATGGTAACTTATTTTGTTGTTTTTCATTATCTGAGCCAGTGGTAGCATGTAGATGTTAAAGAGAAGAGGCCCCAAGATGGAGCCTTGAGGAACCCCACATGTCATATTTGTCAACTCAGATGTGTATTCATCTATACTGTAGAAACAACGTTTTTCTGTCCTTTAAGTAGGATTCAAACCAATTTAGAACTGTTTCCGAAAGTCCCACCCAGTTTTCCAGTCGGTCTAGTAATATGTTGTGGTCAACAGTGTCAAACGCAGCACTGAGATAATAATACTAACACTGAAGTTCTGCCACTGTCTGTGTTTAAGTGGATGTAATTGAAGACCTTTACAAGAGCAGTCTCAGTGCTGTGGTTTGGACTAAATAATACAACAGTCATTCCTAGCACCTCTATGTTACCAAGACCACATTCTCATATTTGGCTCCCCATTGGTTGAGCCATCTGTCACATCCTGCCTACTCTAACCTCTGCTACCTTTCCTGCTTGGCAGACATAAAGGATTTGTAGTTGTACTGCATATTATAGAGCGCAGAGTGACCTCTTGACTGACAGCTTTTACTGTCACCTGAACAATAATCTGTTTTAATCTGTTATTGTTGAATGCAGGGTCACCTTTTAACATGATTGGCTTCCTAAGTCAAGGGTCAGCTTTAATAAAGACTGTCCTATTGACCCTTAATTTTCATCAACTAAATTAATCAATTTAAAGATGTCAGGAATTCTAGTTTACTAAGACATGTTCAAACAATATTTGCTCCACAGATGTTAAAAGTAACACAACGCAATATTGTTAAATGGAGCAGTTGTTGCATTTACATCAGGGTGCATTTCTTCAGTTTATTAGATGTGTGTAGCTTTTTAGCTAAATATAGGTATTATAGGAAAAGGCCATATAGCTCTTCTTTAACTAACACGTTTAATTGCCAGAATGTCAGTTTTCAAAGCAACCCTTTAACAATGTATTACCAATAACAGATAATTTAGTTACTGATAAGACCACATTTGGGTTGCCATGATGTGAAAAAATGCTGATTGTGTTGCCGCTCTATTTCTGCAAAAGGGTTGCATTTATTAATGTGACATACATGTTGGGTTATTGCATTGTTGTCATAGATTGATAACAGTTTTGTTCATCTGTCCCTGATCATGTCTTCTCTGTCCAGGGTGCAAAAGTGGGCTGTGTCCTTCAGCAAAGAGATAGCTGCTCTGTCCACGAGATACTCTGGAGCTAAACTGCTGCAGAAGGTAAGAGATTACACACAGAAGCGTATGCGCACATTATCAAATACAGACACACGCAAATGATGTTGGACAGAAATACAAATCAGATCAATCAGGCAGGTGTACAAACATACACAGCATTGAAATAGTATTCAAGGCATCTTAATTTGATGTGTTTTGAGGTCAATTAAGATGAATGATTGTGTGTTTGAGTAATTCCCATTTCAGACAGACATCAGGGATGTGACGATGGTGGTGCAGCTTTAATCCCTTTGATTAATTATCCCTAACATACGGCTTTACCAGAGAATGTACAGTACACACATAGATGAGGTTGACATCCCAGGATCAATACATTCAAAGCCACCTAAAGTTACAGCTCGACCTCGTAATGATGGCTCATTGTGGACATTTTCTGTTCATTTCCGTGCTTGAAATGAACAGATTTACACTATTTCTGCTGGCAAATACAACAGAAAAGGAGTTAAATCTAAGAAAGAAATGTAAATGCAGAAGCAGAAATGTTACCTCTGTAAAATAGAGATGGTTATAGAACAGATGACATCATCACATCAGACTGAGGTGAGCGGGGTCTGCATCTCCTCCCCCTCTGCTCCGTCAGCCAATAGGAACACGACTGACTGGCATACATTTGCTGTACAACATCTGCACATGGCCCTGAGAACAATGTGATGACACAGTTAATTGAATAGCACATAAACACACTCGCATTTTTGGTTTGTACTTTTAAAACCGTTGATGTAATGTTCAACATAAACGTCATGCTTATAAGCTGTAGTGCGATGAATTAAATGATTTACCTTGAAGATTAAAGAAGATGGCATGCTTGTGTGTGTGTGTGTGGTGTGTGTGTGTGTGTGTGTGGTGGTGTGTGTGGGTGTGTGTGGGTGTGTGTGTGTGTGTGTTGTGTGTGCGTGTGTGCGTGCGTGCGTGTGGTGTGTGTGCGTGCGTGCGTGTGTGTGTGTGTCTTTAGTAATTAGGATGTGCGGTCTTTCTCTTCATGCCACCCTGTAGAATCCCTAGCAGGCCCATTCACCATCTGCCACACACACACACACACACACACACACACACAACACACACACAACCACAACCACCACACACACACCACACACACACACACACACACACACACACACACACACACACACACACAACACACACACACACACACCACACACACACACACACACACACACACACACACACACACACACACACTGTTTTCACAGAGAGATGCACATACTAACCAGCTTCTTCTATGGTGTACATGTATCTTTCCTTTTGGTTTACCACATCACTTTAACGTTGTACAGCAAAAAGTATCCACCCATCAAGCTGCAAAATAACAAGATTTTACATATTTATTCACAGCAGTATAGAGTGATGTTTTGGCCTGTATTCCAGACTGGACTGACCTAACATCCCCCCAATGCTTTGTTTGTAGGAACTGTCCAAAATAAAACGCACACGGCATGTATAAAATAGTGCCTAACTTGATCCAAGCAGCCTCATATAAACAGTCGCAGTACAAGTGATGCTGCTATAGTTGTCATAGTAGAAGCAATAACACAAGTTGCTGGAGTTACAGTATCAGTTATAACAATATTGATATTTAAGTGTCTCCTAGTTACACACTTTATCTTTTTATCTAGGCAAGGCAAGGCAAGGCAAGGCAAGGCAAGGCAAGTTTATTTATATAGCACTTTTCAACACAAGGCAATTCAAAGTGCTTTACAAAAAATGAAAGACATTAAGAAAATGGCATTTAAAATCAGTCATTAAAAAGAAAAGCTAATAAAATAAACATTAAAAGAAAAAGTACATGGATAAAAGTTACAGTGCAGTCTAAGATATGAATAGTTCAATTAAAATCAGCGACAAAAAGAAAAGTCTTCAGCCTGGATTTAAAGTAGTCAGAGTTGCAGCGGACCTGCAGGTTTCTGGGAGTTTGTTCCAGATATTTGGAGCATAATAACTGAACGCTGCTTCTCCATGTTTAGTTCTGACTCTGGGGACAGAAAGCTGACCAGTCCCTGAAGACCTGAGAGATCTGGATGGTTCATAATTTAGCAGGAAGTCAGAAATGTATTTTGGGCCTAAACCATTCAAAGCTTTATAACCAGCAGCAGTATTTTTGAAATCTATTCTTTGACACACAGGAAGCCAGTGTAAAGACTTCAGAACAGGAGTGATGTGATCCACTTTCTTAGTGTTAGTGAGGACTCGAGCAGCGGCGTTCTGAATCAGCTGCAGCTTCCTAATAGATTTTTTAGTGAGACCTGCAAAGACACCATTGCAGTAGTCGAGTCTACTGAAGATAAAAGCATGGACAAGTTTTCCAAATCCTGCTGTGACATTAGTCTTTTAATCCTAGATATATTCTTTAGGTGATAGTAGGCTGATTTAGTAACTGTTTTAATGTGACTGTTGAAACTCAGGTCAGAGTCCATGACTACACCTAGATTTCTGGCTTTATCTGTTGTTTTGAACATTGCACATGAAGCTCAGCGCTAACTTTTATACATTCTGCCTTGGCTCCAAAAACCATTACCTCAGTTTTATCTTTGTTTAATTGGAGAAAGTTCTGACACATCCAGTCATTGATTTGTTCAATGCACTTACTCAGTGTTTGAATTGGAGCATAGTCTCCTGGTGAAATTGTTACGTAAATTTTTGTGTGTCATCTGCATAGCTATGGTAACTTATTTTGTTGTTTTTCATTATCTGAGCCAGTGGTAGCATGTAAATGTTAAAGAGAAGAGGCCCCAAGATGGAGCCTTGAGGAACCCCACATGTCATATTTGTCAACTCAGATGTGTATTTACCTATAGAAACAAAGTTGTTTCTGTCCTTTAAGTAGGATTCAAACCAATTTAGAACTGTTTCCGAAAGTCCCACCCAGTTTTCCAGTCGGTCTAGTAATATGCTGTGGTCAACAGTGTCAAACGCAGCACTGAGATCTAATAATACTAACACTGAAGTTCTGCCACTGTCTGTGTTTAAGTGGATGTCATTAAAGACCTTTACAAGAGCAGTCTCAGTGCTGTGGTTTGGACGAAAGCCTGACTGGAACACATCGAAACAGTTATTTAAATGCAAGAAATTACTCAACTGTTGAAAAACAACTTTTTCAATGATTTCACCTAGAAATGGGAGGTTTGATATGGGCCTGTAATTGTTCATTACTGAAGCGTCTAGATTATTCTTTTTAAGAGCGGTTTAATGACTGCAGTTTTTAGGGCCTGTGGAAAAATACCTGAGTGAAGAGATTTGTTTACTATATGAAGTAGATCTGAGGCCATGCAAGGCAAAACATCTTTGAAAAATCCTGTTGGAATAATATCAAGGCAGCATGAGGAGGATTTCAGAAGTTGTATAATGTCCTCTAGGTTTTTATCATTAATCTGATGGAATTGTGTCATGGTGTTTGAATTGATGTTAAGTGGACACAGAGACAACACATTTGCTGTTCCTGATGCAGAGGCACTGACTGCTTGTCTGATTTTCTGAATTTTGTCAGTGAAAAAGGAGGCAAAATCATTAGATAGAAATTCAGAGGCTACTGACACTGGGGGTTAGTTAGTCTGTCGACGGTAGCGAACAAGGCACGTGCGTTGTTTTTGTTTTTGGTAATGATGTCAGAGAAGAACGATTGTTGTGCGTTTTTCAATTCCAAATTATAAAGGCCAAGTCTCTCTTATAGATTTCAAAGTGAACCTGGAGATTTGTTTTTCGCCACCTGCGTTCAGCTTTTCGACATTCTCTTTTTCTGTTTTCACGCTCATGGCCTTTCTCCATGGAGATATTTTCTTGCCAGACACTTCCTTTACCTTAGTTGGAGCAATGGCATCTATAACATTTTGAATTTTTGAATTAAAATGATCTACTAGCTCATTTACTGAGATGTTAGCAGGGGCAAGTGTGGAAGAAAAATTCTGAGTAAACATTTCCCTAGTATTTTCAGTTAAATATCGCTATCAGTCATGTTTTTTGTAACAAGCTGTGGCTGACATGGAATCACTGCTAAATTAGAAACTCACACAAACGTTTGAGCGCTTCCTGTTTCTAAGATGATTCACTGCTCTTAATCTATTACCTATCAACACAGATATCGGCAAAGCTATAGGCAGGCAGGGCCCCGGCATGTCCTGGAAAGAGTTGAGAGTGCCATACGCCCTTGAGCCTGGACCCAGCAGTCTAGTCAGTGAAGTGTAAAAAGCACACATTGCATTAGTTTAATCTCTGCAACAAGAAACCATTAATCACCCTCCTCTGTCTAATCGATGGTCCTCTCTGTGGAAAATGTACTGCCTCTGCCTTCATGCCTGAGTAAACTGAATAGGATATTGAGTGTTGTGTTTGAAGATAATACAGAAATTGGTGGAGCTTTACTTTTCTTGGAAAGGGTTCTTTTATGGTTGTTTGCAGTAGGCTAGTAGAGCTCTTTATCACCCTTTTCACATGTATATCTGTTTGTCTGTCTTATCTGGTAATATTGTCTCCAGTGTAACGGAAATTGAAAAGCATGATGTGTGAAAGTGGAAATAGAATAGGACAATTGGGCATTTGTTTTTCCTCAATTGTCTTAGTTGTCAGACTGAAGCTGTCTTGGTAAAGGGCCCATTTGTTAGTAAAATGTCAA